>NC_084751.1:23011911-23019411 GCF_033978785.1 Entelurus aequoreus | reverse complement strand
TTGCTGTTCAACACCGACTTCCAGTACGGGAACCGCATCGCCCTGGAGTTCAGCCAGCTCTATCACTGGCACCCCTTAATGCCAGACAGTTTTTTTATAAACGGAGACGAGCTCAACTACCCACAGTTCCTGTTCAACACTTCCGTGCTATCACGCTACGGCGTGGAGAAGCTGGTGGACGCCTTTTCTCGGCAAGTGGCTGGCCAGGTAACGAACAAAAGATAATACTGTGCATTATAGTACTCAAATACTAGAGGGATGGTTTTTGGCATCCACGCTTTTTTACACACCTTTTCCATTAGTGGTTCAGTTGGTAATGTCTGACAGTTTGTGGTCGGGCATGTTTAGACAATCTCTTTTTTTTTTATGAAGTAATGCTGCATCCCAATACTGTAATTCCAAAAATTTTCCAAATAAAACAGGCGAACCGAAAGTACAGTGCATTCGAAAAGTATTCACAGCGCTTCACTTTTCCCAAATTTTGTTATGTTACAACCTTATTTCAAAATGGAATACATTTTTGTACTCAAAATTCTACACACAATATCCCATGATGACAATGTAAAATCATTTTTAGGAATATTTTCAATTGTATTCAAAATATAAAATCACATGTTCATAAGTATTCACAGCCTTTTCCATGAAACTCAAAAGTGAGATCAGGGGCATCCTTGAGATGTTCCTACAGCCTAATTGGAGTCCACCTGACATGATTTGGAAAGGCACACACCTGTCTATATATAAAGGTCCCACACTTGACAGTGCATGGCAGAGTACAAACTTCAAAAATGAAGATCTCTGAGACAGGATTGTCTTGAGGCACAAATCCTCCATCGTCCGTAAATGGAATAAAGTTTGGAACCACCAGGACTCTCCCTAGAGCTGGTCTAAACTGAGTGATCGCAGGAGAAGGGTCCTAGTCAGGGAGGTGATCAAGAACCCAATGGTCACTTTGTCAGAGCTACAGCATTCCTCTGTGGGGAGAGGAGAACCTTTCAGAAGGCCGACCATCTCTGCAACAATCCACCAATCAGGCCTGTAGGGCAGAGTGGCCAGACGGAAGCCATTCCTTCATAAAGGTTTTCCAAAATGCACCTGAAAGACTCTCAGAACATGAGAAACAAAGACAAAGACTGAACTCTTAGGCGTAAATACCAGGCATCATCCCTACAGTGAAACATGGTGGTGGCAGCATCATGCTGTGGGGGTGTTTTTCAGTGGTAGGAACTGGTAGACTAGTCAGGATAGAGGGAAAAATGAATGTAGTAATGTACAGAGACATCCTGAAGGAAAACGTGTTCCAGAGCGTTATTGAACTCAGACATAGGCAATGGTTCATTTTTCAGCGGGTCAACGACCCGAAGCACACAGCCAAGACATCAAAGGAATGGTTTCAGGACAACTCTTGTTAATGTCCTTGAGTGGCCCAGACTTGAATCCGATTGAACATCTCTGTCGAGATTTAAAAATGACTGGCCACTGATGCTTCCTGAAGGACTGTTGAATTAGACCAGTCTTTCTCAAATTCCTAATGGAGCTTAAGAGGTGCTGCAAAGAGTAATGGGTGAAACTGACCAAAAAAAGGTAGCATTGTATTCAAAAAGACTCAAGACTGTAATTGCTGCCAAAGGTGCATCAACAAAGTATTAGGCAAAGATTGTGAATACTTATGTACAGTACATGTGATTTTTTTTTAAATAAATGTCCAAACATTTGTAAAAAAATAAATTAAAAAAATCCCATTGTCACTATTGGAATTAGGCTGTAACATAACACAATGTGGAAAGAGTGAAGCGCAGTAAATACTTTCCAGATGCACTGTAAAATTGCAATTCTAATTCTATTTTACAAAAGTAAAATGTAGTATTTCCACATTTTTAATGATTACAGCAAGTGTTTTTCATCGGCAATTATGTCAGTCTAGATACTAACATGCGAACAGTTAACATTATCTCCTATTTAGTGGGCATAACTGTAGACCGGGGGTGTCAAACTCATTTTAGATGGGGGGCCACATGGAGAAAAATCTACTCCCAAGAGGGCCAGACTGATAAAAATCTCGGCACGATAACTTAAAAATAAAGACAACTTCAGATTGTTTTCTTTGTTTAAAAATAGAACAGGCACATTCTGAAAATGTTCAATTCATAATGTTGTAGTTTTTTTACACTTACATGTTGCGGTTAATAGTATTCTACCTTTATTTGTCATTATTTATACTTTCCAAATAAATTATGTGATAATGTTCATCAGTCAACTCATTGGTGTTAATTTTCAATCAGTCAAGATAAAAAATGAATATACAAATCAAATTACAGGATGTTATTTATGTAGTTTGCTCATTTTCCTCGACTGGTGCACTAACATCATGTGGTTTATTTTTTTTTTTACATCCATCCATCCATCCATCCATTTTCTACCGCTTGTATGTAGCATAATCTACAAAGATACAAAGAATTGCTATTGCGACATCTAGTGGACACATTTAGAACAGCAGTTTCTTTTATTATAACATTTCGACTCATTTTTAGACATAGCAAACTCATCCCACGGGCCAGATACAACCTGTTTGCGGGATTGATCCGGCCCGCGAGCCTTACGTTTGACACCACTGCTGAAAACCTAAAACACATGGATATTGTTACTTGGCACTGTCTTGCTAGCATGTTAACTGTTAGCTTGTTAGCACATTTTGTAGATATAAAACTAAAAGTCAGTCATGAATATTGTTTATTGGTGTTATCTTGCTAGCATGCTAAGAGTTAGAATATTAGCAAATTTTGTTGGTATAAACCCAAAAGTCATGGATATTGTTATTTGGTGGTCTTTTATCAGCATGTTAACTGTTAGCATGTTAGCCTATTTTGTAGGTATACAACTTAAAGTCATAAATATTGTTGCGTGGTGGTCTCTTGCTGACATGTTAACGTAAGGCTGTTTGACAATTTTGTAGGTATAAAATTAAAAGTCATAAATATTATTTCACAACACTATCTTGCTAGCATGATTACAGTATTTAGCCAAATGGTGTAGGTATAAAACAAAGTATTTTTTGCCTGGCCTAGCATGTTAACTGTTAACATGTTAGCCAATGTTGTAGGTATACAACTTATAAAACAAAGTGCACGATGAATACTATTTATAGCCGTTGTCTTGCTAGCATGTTAACAGTTAGCATGTTAGCCAATGTTGAAGGTATGAAACTATACTAAAACTTTTTGTCATGAATATGACAAAAAGGTTGCTAGCAAGTTAGCAAGCAACAGATTGTAGCGATATGTGCCGAGAACGGATATGACGCGGCAGATGCACGACGGACTTTTTATGATGTAACACCACTACTGTTATGCCGGCATAACAACCGGATTGAAATAAAACATGTTCCAGTCATAACTACCCAGTGTATTATTTATACACATACAATAATACTTCATGGTGGCAGCGGTGACTAAAGTAATCACCCACGCAGCAGAACGAGAGGGGGAGTTGTCCGATGATAATTCTGTCATCGCCCGCACCACACGTGAGGAGCCGAGCTAACTGATAGCAGCGGTCCCAAACGAGAGCGCGCCATGGCTACACACCTACCGATCATGAACTGGACCGACCCGGACCTGAGTGAGGCCATATCACTGTTTAAACAGAAAATTATTCTTTACCTAGAGGATGAAGAAATAACAGATGATGCTAAGCAAGCGAGGGAAATATGCCGTGGCATTGGAGATGAAGGACTGAAACGGCTGAATGCAAGTGGTCTCAGTGAGGATGACAAGAAGAAGCCTGCTAAGCTATGGGAATTCTATGAAGGTCAGTTGAAACTGAATGTGAATTTTAGGATCCATAGACTCCACCTAATGCAGTACAGGCAAAAGCCAAATGAGAGCATTGATGACTTTGTAACCAGAGCCAGAACGTTAGCTCAAAAATGCCAGTTTACTGATGAAGAGGTCAACGAACGTCTAATTGAACTCATCATTGCTAGTACACCTCATGATGCTCTGAGAAATTACCTGTATAGCAAACCCAAAGGCCACTCTCTGGCGGATGTACTAACAGAAGGGCGGAAATACGAAGCCCTATCAGCAGGAACAATTACAGCAACTTGGCATGTCACACAGTGAGAAAATCCACGCCGTGGACAGAGGGCGGACGTGCCCAAATTGTGGTAGGAGCCATAAACCCCGCCAATGCCCCGCATATAATGACGAATGCTCTGCCTGTGGTGTAAGAGGCCATTGGGCGAAGTGCTGTAGGAAAAGCAAGCAGCAGAGACAGCAACGCTTCGGGCGGGGTGGGGGCCAAAGGAGTAAGTCCCCCCCACCACAACAGAGACGTGACAGACAACAAGCCCCCAGGGGCCACAACAGGCAACGTGGTGAGTCCCATATCAACACCATAGATGGCTCGGAGGCCGATGAAGAATGTGAGTACCAATCACAATTCCATTCAATCACCATCAGCGAGAAATGTATGAACAGCATAGAGAGCAAAGCACCCAGAGAAGAGGCATACACAACATTGAAGGTGAGGCCACCTGACTTACGGGGTTACGGATACACACTCCGCCTAAAAATAGACACAGGGGCATCTGTCAACACACTCCCATTACACACCTTCAAGCAGATGTATGGCAAGGATGCATGTGCACAGAAAAAGCTGAAGAAAAACTACAGGAGGCTATCAGCATACAGTGGTCATCAGATCCCCTGTCTGGGTACCATTGACATTCCATGTCAATACAAAGAGTCCAAATGGGTCAACACCAAGTTCTACGTAGTGGATGTACCTGGTCCGGCTGTAGTTGGACTGCCGACGAGTGAAATGTTGAACCTGGTAACTGTCAATGTTGACACAGTGAAGGAGAGGGACATTGCCAGGGACAGAGGGACAGGACCACTGAAGAGAATAACAAACATTGCAAAACTTAAGTCAGCTTATCCAGGCCAGTTTGACAAGATAGGCAATTTCAGTGGAACCGCCAGACTCTATTTAAAAAAGGATGCTGAACCATTCATCGACCCCCCACGGAAATGCAGTATCCACATAAAGGACAAGTTGCAAGCAGAGCTAAATAAAATGGTAGAGCAAGATGTGATACGGAAGGTGGAAGAGCATACAGACTGGTGCTCCAGTCTGACATACAGCACCAAAAAAGACGGGTCACTTAGGATATGCCTGGACCCTAAAAAACTGAATGCCGGCCTTCGGCGGTGCCCACACAAAATCCCAACTGTGGAGGAACTCAACCCAGAGTTTGCAAGGGCGAAAATATTCAGCAAACTTGACGCAAAAGCAGGGTATTGGTCTATACGCCTTGATGAAGAATCACAACCCCTGACAACATTCCGAACTCCATTCGGCAGGTACTGCTGGAAGCGCTTGCCATTCGGTCTGAGTGTCTCTCAGGACCTCTTCCAGGCCAAGATGGACCAGATCCTGGAGGGGCTCCGGGGTGTGGTCAGCATAGCCGACGACATAGCGGTCTGTGGTGAAACTGAGGAAGAGCATGACAGGAACCTAATCAACCTGATGGAACGAGCCGTTGAGGCAGGTGTTGTGTTCAACAGTGAAAAATGCACAATAAAACAAGACAGCATTATATTCTTTGGCAACATGTACACAGCAAAAGGCATCAGGCCAGACCCAGCCAAGATTAAGGACATACAGAAAATGCCAACACCCCAAAGCAAAGACGATCTGCACAGATTCATAGGGATGCTGACTTACCTGTCCCCTTATATACCAAAGTTTGCGGATAAAGCTCACACCTTGAGGGGGCTGCTGAAAAACGAAGCACCATGGATATGGGACACTGACCACCAGGAGTGCTTCGAAGACCTGAAATCAACAGTCACCGAGCATGCCTGCCTGAAATACTATGACCCAAACACTCCTTTAACCCTCGAGGTTGACGCGTCACAGAAAGGATTGGGTATGGCCCTGGTGCAGAATGACAGACCCATCGCTTTTGGCTCCAAGACACTGACTGACTGCCAGTCGAGGTACAGCAACATAGAGCGAGAGATGCTAGCCATAGTGTACGGGATGCAGCGATACCACTCATACCTTTATGGGAAATCGTTTATCGTGGTAACGGACCACAAACCACTAGTCACCATATGTGCGAAGCCACTGCATGCTGCACCACCACGACTCCAGCGCATGCTGATAAAGACACAGGGATACAACTATGATGTCATATACAGACCAGGACCCCAAATGATTCTGGCGGACACCCTGAGCAGGCTGCCAAACCCTGAAAACCACGGTGACATAGAGCTGGATGAACGTATTGATGGTGTCGATGCAGAGATCGAGGACCCACAGCAACACACTGTTGCAATAATAAACTTTTCCCCTGAGAAGCAGGACGCTCTCCGCACTGAGACTGCCAAGGATCACAGACTCAACGCATTCAAAGACGTGATCCACCAAGGCTGGCCAGAGAACATCAAGGACATGCCGAAAGATCTGCGTGCCTACTGGTCCTTCAGAGATGAGCTTGCAATGGAATCAGGAGTCATGTTCAAAGGCAGACAGGTACTCATTCCAGACTCTATGACTGGTGACATACTGACACAGCTACATGTTGGCCACCAAGGCATCGAGAAAACACGTCGCCTTGCAAGAGAGAGTGTATACTGGATTAAAATGAATGATGACATTGAGAGTGTGTGCAGGTCATGCAGGGTGTGTGTGGAACATCAGGATGCAAACCCAAAACAACCCCTTCACCCAAACCACTTACCGTCAAAACCATGGCAGTCTCTGGCCTCTGACCTATTCGAGGTCAAAGGTCGCCAGTTCCTTCTAACTGTAGACAAGTACTCCAAATACCCATTAGTGGATGAGATGCCTGTGCCGGCGTCTAGCCATGCGGTCGCACAAAAGCTGCGATTATACATGTCGCTGTTCGGACGGGTGGACGAAATCCTAACATACAACGGGCCTCAGTACACAGGCCTTCAAGACATGTGTAACAGACTGGGGAATCAAGCACATTACAAGCTCGCCCCACTACCCAAAAAGCAACGGGTTCATTGAAAGGCATGTGAGACACATCAAATCTATTGTAACAAAAACCCTGGTGCATGGAGGCGACCTTCAGATGGCACTACTGCAAGTCAGAGCAACACCCATCGATAGCAAACTACCATCACCTGCAGAGCTGATGTTTGGAAGACCTATTGCTACGCTGCTACCAAGCAGAGCAGATCCAGGGAAGGAGGAACATAGGCTACACCTGGAACAAAGAACAGAGGACATGAAGGAGCACCACGACCGTGGATGCCGCAGAGAACTGCCCCCACTCTGCCCCGGACAGCATGTGACGGTGGTGAACAAGGACAGAGGAACATGGCATCCAGCTATTGTTGTGCAAAAGTGCAATGAGCCAAGAAGCTATGTTGTACAAACACCAAATGGCAACCGGATCAGACGGTGCAGGAGCCACCTGCGTGAGCTATACAACCCACAAATGCAGGGAAGCGTAAACCAGGC